>NC_071286.1:64536778-64558458 GCF_943735745.2 Anopheles bellator
AATATCATTTGGAAATCATTCATATCATTTAACGAATAAAACGACATTTACACTTCAACGTTCGTCTCTTCTGTAGTTTGTTTTCTGTATCTTATTTATATAGTACGATGCCGATCCCTTAACTTCCACATTCCAACGAACTCTAATCCAGTATTTGTCTCCCGTCAAGTCATGTCTCCCGCGATATCTATTTTCATATTTCCTATTTATCGTAAGATACCAATTCCGCAGCTTGCGCCTACGAACTAAGACGCTAAGACTTCCTTTAAGTAGTTCTGCTACGGCGTATTTTTATAACCCGTAATTATTATGTCTCCTGCATGGTCTAATTTTTATGTATCTTATTTATAGAAAAAATTCCGATTCCGTGGCACATACCTGCCAGCTCTTCTAATCTAGCGTTTGTCTCCTGTTAAGTGATGTGTCCAGCCTTTTAAACGTGGGACGTATTTTTATAACGCGGCATCATCTCGCGTGTTCTATTTTCGCCTTCGAACACCATGCTTTGTCCGTACAGATTTTACGTGTAAGCAATGTGTTTGTTGGCCGCAGGTTTCCGAGTTATACGAGTCCGGTTTGGGTGCAAATATTGCTAGCGTGTTCTCTTAGCATTGCATTGGGGTGAAACTCGGGGTGTGCGCAGACCTTCTGAATGCTTTTTACAGTAAATAGTTGAGACAGAAGCCGAATCAAAGAATGTGTTGAAGGTCTAATTATTATTTTTAGGATAAATTTTTGGGACAGTTTTGAAAATTGGACATAGCTGTGTCGAGTTATCTCAAATCGATAAAATTCATCCACCATTTAAATTTCGAGTACAATTAATTGAACCTCAAATGTCATTCTCTGTCTGACAGTGCAATTCATCGCCAGTGCGCGGATTCGATCGGACTCATTTCGGGCCCCGGGACGATCAAGAAAGACACCCCCCGAATGAGCCGGTACCATCTATGTCCAACATCCGGCCGACGTTTGGCCGAAAGTCAACCCCAAATCATGGCGAGTTGCTACCCATTCCGTCGGCACCAGATCGGCATCGTATGTCAAGACTGGGCAGAACCGGAACCCGCACAAGGATTCCGCTCGGTATCTGGACACTGCCATCAATCGTTTGCTCACATCGTCACCGGTCCGACCGACAGCCCGCTCATAATGGCCCGATGGTCGTTGGTTAGGTTAGGGACGAATCGCTTCTGCGCTCATTTTCGAGAACGTCTTCGTTAGGGCCGGAGAAAACACAGTGTTTTCCGCCGTGTCATAATGTTCAACTCGAAGGCGCAAACGACACGCAAGTGCCCGCCACGCTAACGAACGGTAACAAAATTTGTGGAAACAGATTTTCACTCCCAAGCCCAGCTGAATTATGCTGAGCAATTTATGCACCCGTTCCGGCCGGTGCTCCCCGGAAACGTGCTGCTCCGTGCTCGCGGTCCGCTCGATCTGCCGGCCTCCGCGATCCTTCCGAGATCCTCCCGCGACCTCCCCGGGCCAGGCTAGTTTGCCTTTGATGAAGGCAGCCACCATCGGTTCTTACAGTCAGCCGGTCGGCGAGCCTCTGCCGGCGGGATGCTGGGCGCTAACAAGCTTCTAAGACACACATACACATACACATTCCGACGGGGGATGGTAGGTCGCGCGAATGGCAGCGAATTCTTCACTTCGTTCCGGTTTCCGTGGCATTAAATATTTCACTGCAATGTTATCAAAAAACGATCCATCCAAGCCGGTGTCTTTCGGTGCCGCTTCCGGGCACTGCCCGGCTGTTCCGCCGCTGAACTCCGGAAGCGTGGCCGGGCTGCGGCGAATCGGGGCGAAAATTCAATTCCCCCTCCGACGCACCGACGCCGTAACCGACCGCCCGATTTTCGGGACTCTCGAGCTTACTTCGTTAAGGACTACTCGCTGTTCGGCCCGGGCGAGTCCGACTCCGGAATCTAACACGGATGCTTCCCGCCAGCTTCGCGCCTCGCTTTGCTTGCCTTACACATGATTGGATGAAAAATGTGTGCGTGGAGGAGTCACATCGGCCGGGAAGGACCCACCCGGCGAAGGCGCTGATAGACTCGGTGCCTCGGCAAGAAGGTTAGTAATAAATGAATTTCTCAAGTTTATCCTCGATGCATGTTTTACCAATGTTGGGCTGGAGATTTTTTTCCCGAGAACTGGCCCCATCGGTGGAGGTGTTGGAGGCATGGCCGGAGGTTCACACCGAGCGGATGCCCCCTTTTTTCTTGGAAACGAAAGTGAACAATTTTTAACTCACATTAATCAATTTTTTGGGCCACCATTTCGTTTGTAAAAGCCAAACCGAAATGAACGGGCATCGGCCCGGGAAGGTTATGAATATATTTAAGACCCCAGACGCCGGTTGTTTGCGTTTCTGAGAAATGCTGGAAGTTGTTCGATGCTGTGGCTGCTCAGGGCTAATCTAATTTGCGATTGACGCTGTACCAATCACCCACACCAAACGGAAGCCACCGGCTGTCTGCTCATGCCATGTTAATTCAATTTTCTATTTTCATGAAATATTACGTGAAAAGTTGGCCGATACCAAAATGTGAATCCTGCTAGCCAAGTCTAGTAAGATGGAACAAAATAATAATGATATTCGTGCCTATAATCAACCACTTGAGGGTCTGCGTTATTATGGCTGAAACGTCATAGCCCATAAACGATGATAGCATGTTTTCAAAATATGTAATTTACTGTCAAAGAACCAAACCTTCTTTCGGGCTTTTGAAAGGTAAAAACATGGAAGGAAGAAAGACTACTTCGAAGGAAATCAAAAAGGAAGTCAATACGACCAAATGAATGCCAACTGGCTCCAACGGAACACAAAGATGGCCAAAATGAACAAACTGATGCTCAAATAGAATGTTCGTCAATCGGACTCTTTTTTTAATCTCTTTTGAGAACGAAGGAGAAACAACGGATGTAAAATGACTCCAAAAGCTGATAGCTCACTTTTCGTAGGCCTGTTGAGAACCACTGGACTAAAGTTAGTTGAGTACCACTGCAACTACTGCAGTAATCGTCGGGTCTCCAGTCGTCTCTTTCACTCTTAGAATTGTAGAATAGATATAAGGGACAGATTGAATAAAGAGCGGACACTGCTTGATAAGACCAAAAACAAAAAGGATACCTGCAATAGGCCCAGAGGATGTTATTTCTAAAGAAATATTTGTAAAAATTTAAATTCTGGCTTTCAATAGAATTTTTTATTAGTCTTTCCACAAACCAACACACCAACAGTTCGTAGAGAGACCATTAACAGGACCAACAACTTCACGCCACCGGGGGACGATCGACAACAGCTTAACATAATTGTCAATAGCATGTAACAAAACCCGCTGTTACGCGGTGCGACCGTCGGAACTTTGGCAGCCGCCTCGCGGAAACCAATATTGAACACTCGAACGAGGTACCGCACTCGAGCGAAGGACTTAAATCCCACGTCAAACACTCGAACCGGGTCGGGGTTTTAATTCTTCAAAAACCCCATCGGCCGGACGCCAATCAGGACCGGTTAACGCGAACCGGGACCGTTGTTGACAACTTCACCGCAAATCAAAGCTGAGCTGAGCTAAGCCAAACACGCTCCACCGGAACCCCACGGATCGGCCAACAGCCGTGCCGTATCTGCCGTGCCGAGTCCGAGTCCTGACCAGCTAGGCACCTGCCGGAGGGCACCGGCCAGAAGTGGGACGGTCTCCTGGGCACGAAATTAGCAAACAAACGTACGACAATATCGGGTTTCGCGATCGATAATGGGACACCGCTGGGTAGTGTGTGTGGTCGCACCGTCGTTGCCAAGGATTCGCCGGAATTCATCAACCAGCTCGGGAGAAAATCTGTCGGTCACATGTTTGGCGCTCTGGGGCACCGGGAGGGTATTTCATCGGATTTGTGTCCGTGGAAGGGCGCGAACGATTCGAAGAGAAACGAATCATCCGCATTACGAGACCAGCATCTGGCAAAAGGGGATCCCCGAGGATACCGCGATAACGGCGAGAGAAGGTAACACCTTAATGCCCTTAGTCAGCCAAACACCGCCGTCGGCGTGTGTCGGTGGTCGAATGGAGCAGGAGAAAAAACCCGAGCCCACCCAACACAACTATCCCAGGGCAGCTTTTCCCGGCCCTGGGGGTTGGCTTCGATTTAATCCTTTTGGCACGGCCATTTCAATTCGTGAACCAATAAAATCGTTTTACAAGGTGCTAAAAGGCGATCGGGCTCAAGTGCGGTGGCTTTGGGAAGGGTGCTCCTGGATGCCCCCGCTCCTTTCCGTCTTCCGCAAGGATATTCATGGCTGACCGGGCTGCAGAGAGTGCTGCGAACGACCGATGATTTCGCATGATGACCGGATAAGATCGCCACCGGGGGCCCACCACGCCATGTCCCCATGGATTTTTTGTTTGTTTATTATTTTCTGCTTTTTTGTGGCCACCGGAAGTCCACCTCCGGCGACAACGTCCTCGTCGTCCTTGTCGTCGTCCTTTTATGCCAGCATGTCACGTAAATCCACGCTGCAGAAAGCGTTCCGGTGAATGGTCCGGTTTTAACGATTTTTTCTTTATTTATTTATTTATTCACTTATTCACTGTGACGTATTTGCTTCCCTTTTCACCTACGAGGCGCCCCCCAAGGGTCCGTTTTGTCCCTCCGGATCCAGGGAGGGTGAACCGGGGATTTAGCTGCTCATTTAAAATTTAATTTTATGGCTCGTAAAACGGCCGACCTTAGGCACCGGGACCGGCGATCCTCACTCACGGCCGGCTGGTCATCGGGGTGGAATGTCCTCTCCCGGAGGACACAATGGTGTCGGAGTCACCCCCATTCCCCCATTCCCCTGTCAGTCACGGCGACTTCAAACGACTCTCGACTCTGACTGTAACCCCGGGGCCCTGTGGCAGTTAGGAGCCTTTCATGAGCCACTCGATTTGAAGGATGTCCCGCCCCCGTTGGCACCGTAAAACGGGCGGAAGGGTTGGAACAAAAAAGGGTTTCCGTTCAGTTCCGAAACCTACCGCCCCCTGTGTCCGCTGCCCGAGTTTTTCCCGAGCTTTCCCAGTGGTGGAAAAGCCGGGCACTCGTTTGCGGTCGACTCGGTAAGATGTCTTTCTGATTGAATAATGGAAAATTTGTCACCACATGCCCCCGGGTTCGGATGGTGCGTCGTCTTTGGTCCATACCGCAACCCGCACACCCACCCCTACCGCCGGGTTTCATATGGTAAATCGAATTTCCACCCTTCTTTCCGACCCCAAACAACAAGGGTCGCAGCGGAAAAATCGCTCCCCAAATCAGACCACCGAAACCCGAAACCTTTGTGATTGTGACTCTTTCCATCTCGCTCACACTCTCTTTCTTTATCCCTTCCCATCCCTCTCTCTCTCTCTTGGGGGGGGGTAGCCAACCCCACGCTTTGACCCCAGGATTTTCACACTATCCTTTGGTGGATCCAAAACTTGAACCGAACCCGAGTGCGAGCCGCCAGTCCCGAATTGAAAGTTGATTTATGCGAACCGACGAGATGTGACAGACAGCAAATCTTCTTCGTCCGCTTCTTGGACGCCTCCTGCCAAGAAAACCGTCGGCGAAACGGTGTGAAAACTGCCTTTACGGCCCTCCACGCGGACGGGGTAGATATCCGGCTTCGACGACCGGAAAATTCGAGACAGATGGAGTGTGTGCGGGTTAGCGGGTGTGAGGCTATGGCCAAACCACGTTGATCAGTCAAACGGTCCCCCTCGCCGGAAGCTCCGGCAGTCATTTTTCCTTCAAAGGCAACCGAGAGACGTGCCCGTGGTGGTTTGCATGGGCTGGGAGTTTTTGTACAGCGGCACACCGCATACACCAGATTGGGTTGTCAAATTGGGCAGCCGGCATTTGGGTTCGGTGGGGTTCTGTGGGGTTTTCTCCCATTTTTTTTCCTCGGCCTCGGCGAGTTAGTTCGGCTACCCAAAAAGTCCACAATTTTGATTCACCCTCTGCCCGAAAGTCTCGATTGGTTTGGTTTTACTGCCCACGCAGAACGCTTGAGGGCCATTCACTTGGAGCGTCTTCCCGGGCTCTAAACCTCGGATTGGAGCCGCCCGAATTGTACGGACGTTGCAGAAAAACGGCCGACTGTGGAAAAGCTGTCACCAGACAGTGCGCGCGACAGTGCATCAATATGTCTACATTAACAGCTGACGGGTGTCAGAGTATTAGCCGGCAACTTCCACTGCATGGAGCAGGAGCTAAGAGATTTGGCTAAATTGGCAGTTTTGGAAGTGCGAGACAACGTTTCGGCAAAGCACCAAACATGGTGCAAAGTTTCTAATATTTCCAATGGAACCAAGCTGGAAATGAAACATTTTTTCTATGGTGTGAACGTAAGAAGATCCGAATCCTTGAGGCTACGAATCAGTAGCTCCAATACTGTTCGGTTGCTCAAAAAGATTTTTGCCTCGGTATCAGAGGGCGCTGCTACGAGCCTAATACCCGAAATCATAGAAAAAATACGGGATATAGTATTTGAAAATCGAATTGAACATGAATTTAACATCGAATTGTTGGAGTATCCACCGTATTCACTACATTTGGCTCCTAGCGACTTTCATCTATTTTCAGACCCAAAACATCATGCTTAAAAAGCGTTTTTCATCAAATGATGACGTCATAACAACTGTGGAAGCGTATTTTTAAGGCGTTCCAGTTTTTCACTTCAGGGATGAAATTCTTAAATTGAAGTCTCGTATGATCATGTACATTGATGTTCTGAGAGGCTGTACTGAATAATAAAGTTAATTTCAAATCATGAAAATGTGTTTTCTTACCGAGATAAAAAACTTATTGAACATCCTAGTAGATTGAAGAACAGGAGAAAAGATGCTTTTCCAAAACACTCTTTAGCTTACCGAGTCTCTTTGTTTTTAACACACGAACCACACAAAGATTTGCACTTTATTCCGATTATTTTCCGAAAATCAGTCACCATCTAACAGAAGCCAGGAACACCAAAGAGACCATGATCATAAATATTGATTAAACTGAACGCAAAGTTACTATGATGACAATGGTTACGGCAATGGTTGCTAGATCACTTATGCAGGTGAGGTGCGCCACCAAAATCCAAGCAGCACCACATTTTGAGGCGAACTCTGACGTAAGGCTTTTGGAAGAATTTTCATTTTCCACTTCCCCCTCGGGATACGGTCCGGAACTGAGCTGGTTGCCCGACGTGAGGAACCACAAATCGAACAAAGCGCTCTTTATGAAAAAGTCAATTCGATTGAGGATTTCAATTCTTCTGAAGCCCCCCAAGTCAGCTCTTATTCTCTCACGTTTACAGACCCCTGCACTCTCGGGATTGGGGATTGGTCATGGTCAGGTAACAATTTAATCCTTCATCTAATACTAACTCAATGAACGCGAGAGATGAAGTTGGTGGCAATCGTTGTGCAACGAAGAAGATTCAGAAGAAGTCTCCGAAAGACGATAAATTGTTGTCCGAACAAGCGTTATGAGTTGTTGACGAGTTTAGACACAAAATTCCAGTGAGTTGCAATTTAACTGCAATTTAATGGAAGACGATCGTGCCACTTTAAATATTTAACTTATGACGTTTCACGATCAAAATTATGATAATGCACGGCAAAGTCATACTCGTCAGCACACTAACGTTTCGGGTCGGACTACCGGAAGCCGTCAGTTCACCGTACCCTGGCAGTGCATCAAGTTAAGTGCAAAAGTTCTTGTTGGCACCGACAAGAGTAGTTTGATTGTCATGTTTGTGTTTTTTGGTTTCACATTTGAACGCTGAAGGCGCCCTTCCAACGGTGAAGCATTCAAGTGGAGAACGCCGAGTGCATTTTCCCAACAAACGCTCCAAGTTTCGTCGGGTTTTAGGAAACTCGATTCGATTATCTGCTCGAACGAAATCAGTTCAACCCGTCCCAACATTCAATGCCGGTTTCGGCTGTGCAGTTACGCTGCACATTTACCGTGCCCGGCCTGTTCTGACGAACTCCTAATGGATTGCCCTGGCCCCGAACCAAGAACATGGCACACGGCAAAAGGTCACCGCGGTCCGTTGTTAGCCGCCAACCGGGATGCCCGGGGCAGGGCGGACCCAGATTGGTGCAAATGTTTTCCACCCTCTCGGTGGCTCCTTAAGCAAACGAGATCGTTACAATCAGCATGTCACATTCGCAGCGCAGCGACCGGGAAAACCCTTCCCTGGGCACGCTGGAAAGTTGTTTTTCTTAATTAAATACCGGCGGCGGCGTGAGAAAAGATAACGGGCGGGACCGAGAGTCTTCAGCCCTGCGGTGGCCCTGAGTCGTCCTCCTTCACTGCGGAGAATGTTACAAATCTGGACGACAACGCCCATATGGAGCCAGCGCGAAAAAGGTCTAGCCCCGCCGCCTGTCCCTGTGCTCAAAGCGCCCCAGTGTGTTGTCCCAAAGTTTTCCGGCGCGGAGGTGTTGTGGGGTGGTATAGTTTTCCCCTTCAAGGGGCTGCCTGGGGGCGGAGGGTCCCTAATGACATCATGGTTAGAAATGATTTAATTAAATTTCAAGAGTTTTCCAACGAAAGTGTGCTTCACCGGCCCTCGGAGTTCGGGTACCTCAGGTATCAACTCGGAGCCGAAGCTGGGAGAATAAAATGCTTCAACGCCTCACGGTCCGTGGACCGTGTCGTCGATGGGGCCGGAAAATTGTCTTCCTTCGGCCAGTTTCCGGTGAAAAACGCACGATCACCACACGGTGAGGGGAATGTTTGTCAAGTATCGTCACCCGAACCCACCGCAGACTGGCCCATCGAAAAGGGGGGGAAGGGATTTCCCGGTCCGGTTCGGAGCTTCTGGGACGGCTCCGATACCCTCGTCAATTCTTTGCCACTTTCACGCCGAGATGACACGTCGAATCGCCTCAAATTGGGTGAGCGAAACTGAATACTAATGTCCGTAGCTAAATATTTTACGCATTTTAATCACCTTTGTGCCGGAACCTGTGACCCCACACACACATTCACACAGGTACAACAAGCGAATCCTGCGAACCCTAATGGACTGATTTATTTGCCGCCGACGCCACCACCGCAGGCCAATCGGCTACGACGACCTGCTGAAGCCTTGAAGCCCCGTGATCGTGTCGTGGTCTTTTTGTGGCAAATTCCTCGAAACCATGGCCCCGTGTTGGGGAGCAATAAAAACTTAAGCAAACGTGCAACAATGCCAGCAATCCCGGTGATTAAGACGGACGAAAAAATTGCCCCAAAATCACCGGAAATCGTTCTGTTTTACGAGACTGATTAGATTTTCCGTTTAGGACGCGCGCAAACGCGCACCATACACGCGAAAGCACTCAGCACGTGGTGCGTGGTGTGACCTGGCCAAGTATTTCACGGTCAGGCTGCGCCGGACCCGGCCACGAAGCCTCTAATGGCTGCGGCGCACTCGAATGCGCGTACGCCAGGACCGCTATGAAATTAATTAAATTACCTTTCGCCATGAATTCCGAACGCCAACCGTTCGCACCGGGTCCGCATTTGACACTCGGGCCAGTGGACCGCCAGTGGAACCATTTTGTTTTATGTCTTCCTGTTAGCATTTTTTCGTCCTTTCGCTCCGAGGCCGTTCCGAGATTTGTGCTGCGTAAAGAGGTAAACGGTCGTTCGGTGGACTGGAAAATGGCTACCGTTTAGGTTGTGGATGAGATTATCCGGGTTTTTTTGCGCCCGCCCTAAGTTGCACCCGTACCACTATCCACCCAGCCCAGGCCATTACCACCATCCCCCCAGCTCAATCAAGATGAGTTTCCCATTCCGCGGCAAGCCCAACCGATGAATCAATAGCGTTAATGAAGGACATAAATTATGGTGAACCCGAGCTCCCGGGCGCGCTCGGGGTCCGTCAGCAAAAACCTCAGCCCGGGACCGAACCGCGGAACGTTGCAATTAGTCGGCACGCGTGCGGAGAGCCGGCCGGGAGCCGGTCGGGAGCTGGCCGGGATTTTTATTGAGCAATAAAACCCTCGATGGCTGCGAGCGAACGGAAATGCGGCCATCGAAGCACTCCGAATCAAACCTAACGAGTCTAACGGAGTTCCAGCGGGTTCCAGTAGGCCGTTCACAGCTGACCACGGCTTTCTTTAAGCGACAGCATTAAAGCGAAACAACGGCAATTTTTTACCGTCAATCGGGTCCTGGTGGCTTGGTTGCCACATTCCGATGCGCAACCAGGACCGGCATTGATGTGAGTGACACGAGCGAGAAACGGTATGTTAATAACTCGCAGCGTTATGCTGAGCATTTCGAAAAGAGTTTCAATTTCAGTCTGGCCGGCGGTGCCGAAATGTGGCCGAAAATGCGCACGACCACCGAATGCGGAAGGGTGCAATACATTGGACTAATTAAAAATACCAGAAAATGAAACACCACTTCCGAATTGCGTTTCGGTCGATTCCGTGAAAAGTGTTGCGTGCGGTTTGGTCGTCCTCCGGTGTACCCGTAGGTTCGGGGCGACAGAAGTCAGCCGGTAAAATAAATGTAGGCCACAGTTTCGACCCACGGGTGACACTTTTCGCACGTTCGCCGCCGGACGACGAACGATTCGGGCAAATAGTTCTCCGAGAAATGTTTTGCGGCCCCTTCAAGGCCGGTGGCCGACGGAGCCTGGCAAATGGTAAAGTTTGGAGCTAAAAATGAAAAGTAAAACCCTACCTAATAGTAACACCTTGACTGAAACGAGCCATGGGAACCGTTTTCATACCAGCAATTTGTTTCCGTTTCCACCTTAAGGGTCTCAAAATTACCGTACGCCCCATGGTACCATTACCACAATTGTTGGGCTAAAATTATTGCTTCGATCAGTATCCCTTTTATCACCTCGTCAGCATGCAGTTTGGAGATAAAAAATGACAACATTTTATTGTTATTTTTCCAGATTTTCGCACCACAACGCTCTGTTGCGCTCTGTTACTCTCTCCGGTGGGACAGTAAAAAGGCGAAGCGAACCCCCACACAAAACTTACACAACTCAAAACGAGTGTCGGGCCGAAGTTGCCCGGAGATAGGACCCTACGGCACACCAACATCTGCGCCGTGCCGTGTTTGTTAAATACTGTTGCTAATCGCAGGACCCGAACTCCCGAAACGCGCCATTCGGAACCAAAACATTGGCCCTTTGCGAACGCGAAACTTTTCAAAACGAAACTTTAGCCGAGCGCCGAATTTTCCCGGTTCAGTTCGCTTTGCGCTTGCGGATCGCAGGGGAAAGTTTGTCAGGTCATCGTCGACGCTCACCACTTGAAACCCCGTACCGTGGAAATTCGAATTTTTTTCGCACCAAACTCCTGGCGCAGAATCCGGAGAGTTCGTTGATACAAATTTAAATACGATAACGGCAATAAACGTGGCGAATTGTAATTTGAATTTCGTTTTTTTTTGTTTTTTGGTTGCCAAAAATGGCAAGCTTTAAACCTTTCGGCTGTCGATTTGTGAGCTGTTTAGTGGAACGAAATAGCGATTTTCCTTCCATGCTTCATTTTTTATGCTACTACTCTGCCACTTTAGCAACAATTTCCACATAAATGGCCAGACGGTAAAATACTCCACTCCTGGCAAAACTAGCCCTTTCTCCAGAGTGTACGGAGCACAGTAATCCAGTTGCACTTCCGGCGCTGCGCCAGAAACCAGCCAAATTAAACTCACTTGAAAATCAAAATGAAATATTCATTCAACTCCGAGCCGGCGAGCGACCGCCCGAAGGGCCAAGAGTGCAGTTCTTCTCATCAACCACGCCAAAAGAAGGAATGAGAAAAAGCTACATCTTCTGCGTTCCCTTTTTGGGGCGTCCTTAGAGGGTGCCGTCGGTTTCGTCGGATAGCCACATACCCGTCCGTGCCGCCTTTTAAACCAGGTCAATCGACGGAATTGTTAATTTCGAAAGCTGCCAATTGCTGTCGATAAATATCGAACGAAACTGCAACGCCGAGCACGCCGAGACGCAGACAAACTTCTCCGTTCGATTGGCAGAGCTATTCTGCGCACGGTCGAATCCCTTCGCTTTCGTAAGGGAACGGCATCTTCGCTTATCAACCGGCGGCTGTGTCACAGTCCTGTCACAGAAAATCATTCTCGTCCCTGATTATTCCCGTTCGTTTTTATTTTTTGTCACTCTCACCCTGGATGCGCTCGAGGGTGAATGGGAAAAGATAGAAAATAGGATAATTTCTCGACTCCCTTCTCGACGCTTATTAAGTGGAAAACAGTCCCGCCGGGCCCGGGCCCGGGTGCGGCGCGGTCATGGCGCGGTCCGACGGGCCTCAGTTGTCAGAAGAAATTATGTAATCACTTGCAGTTGCAGCTGCTCTTTGGCACGTAAATCCACTTCAAGCAGTTCATCAACCTGACAGGTTTAACGCTCGTCAGGATCCTTTAGCTTCCCTTTTTTCCATCCTATTTCTCGCACATTTCCATCCCGGCCGTCGCTGGTTGTGGTTTTTTCTTCCCAGTAATCAGCAGAGCTGCCGACAGCGATGATGGACAAGTGGAAACTGATCATCGCAACCCATTGCGCTTTTGGTTGTTCGCAAGAGTTTATTTGCCGATTGCTTCGCTCGCCATAGCCCAGCCCAGGCCCAGTGTGAGATTCCGCCGTCACCACCGCCGTTGTACGTTTAATTAAATATTTACGAGCAAAAAGTTAGTCCAACCCGCAGCGAACCGAAAAGTTCGGCACTTGTATCGGGGGAAAACAACTCATCTTGACACCGCCAGAATTAATGTATCGCGCAACGCGTGACAAGCTTGTTCGATGAATAATGCATAATGATGTGATAAATTGGGCGCGCGCGGACTGCGTGTTCCGTGGCGTGGATCAATTACCAGGTTAACGATACCATTGGCACCCGGGGAACGTGGATCCGGGAGCCTGAAACGGATGTTTCAAATTTCGATTATTGAGAATGATTCCTCGTCGGGTGGAATTCACCATGGCGCAACAGTATCGATAGCAGCGATAATGCAAGATAAAGTTAACAATGTAATAAACATCACCAAATCAACTGCTGATGATGATGGTGCCCTACGTCGAGCCTATTTTTACAACAACTGCCCATTTCGGGTGAACGATCTGTTCTCGTCCGTTCTCACCGGAACCGGATAAGGGCCACACCTTGAAGCCTGTTTCGAGTGGGCGTGTTGGTCCAAAAATCGGTCTAGACTTGTCGAACGAGCCCACACGTCATTACGCTCTCGTGCACTTCGATTACGGTTCCGGTATCGAAGGTCATCCACACCCAGTTCGTCTGAAGGGCCCCGGGTTCACCGAGAAGTGTGCTGAGCAATCATGCCTAGGGCTGGCGGTGACAAGGTAATAGAATTAAAGTTCTCTTGTCCCTTCTGGTTATCGATTGGCCGAGGCAGATTATTGGACAGGCCATCGTCACGAAATTACTTGCGCGTGTTTCACATCGATTGCCGAGTTTCCATGACAGTTTATGACCACCGTGACGCATATTGAGTCTGTAAGGAATAAGGCTATCCTCCACAACGAAAAGTTGTCGGTTGAACGCTAAAGCTAGGCTTGGGTCTTTGATGCATATCAAAAGCAGGAGCTAGTTTGCAGCCCCGGGCGACAATAGACAACATCAAAGGCCATTCGAGTGTTAAAATATAGATGGCGTCAACAGAAAAAGTAATAATTTTAGAAAAGTTACATCAAGTTCAAAGCATCCGACGACAGGAATAGCAACCCTTTTGAAAGTGACCCCACCCAATGGGCTGTACGATCCGGCCTGGGGACACCACGCATAAAGGAACAACTTTCGGCAAGAGCTGCATCAACAACTTTTTGCCAGAAAATACAAACGGGAGCAAAAGTGCACAGTTCTCACATCAGCTCGTTTGTCAATTTACGATTCAATCAAAATTTGCCCACTTCTCGTAGATTCATTACTGTTTATTACTCGGCTACCCTGGTGAGGTGAAAATCTTTGCGTAATCTTTTCCATCAACTCTTTTCAGCAATATCAATATCATGTTTGGCTAACTTCAATTTCCGGCAAGGCTAAAAAGTGCCGATCCAGTGCATTGTAGAACAATAAACACAACCAATCGGGCAACTGGCAATTCAGTCGGTGCAATTTATCCACGCCCCGAAGGCATTCGTCGAAGCGGAAACGGAAGCTTGCGCTTTTGTATTACGGTTTTACGTCAAACCGGTTGCCCGTTGGCTGTCCAATGGCAGAAAATACTCCGAAAAAATACCATCTTCAAACGAAGCTCAGCCCCGGAGGCACAAATTTCCGGTCGGTCGGTAGCGAACGAGAAAAAACCACAACTTTGGGAATTTCCGGAACTACTTAAGCATCTGACCTCCTGGATGGTGCAGGAATTTCGTTATTAGTTTCCCTCGCATGATACCGTGGGATCCCCTTTTTCTCTCTGTCTCTCTCTCTCTCTCTCTCTCGATCTCTCTCTACATTATTGTGAATTACTGGCTCTGTATGTGTGTAAATAAACATATTTGCAAACGATTCCCGGCGAATGGTCACCAGGCTCACCAGAGCCCGGCCCGAGGGCCCGATTCGTCCGAGCACGAAAGTGTATCAAGTGGCGCTTCCTGGCGCCCCTTCGATGGGCGGAAAAACAATCGAAACGAAAACGCCAAACAAGCGAAGAAAATATAGCGCAACCACCCACAGACGAACCGATCCGATGGGAGAGTGAATAAACATTGCCACAGCCAGCATCGGGTAGAACTGGGCAAAACTATCGTGTCGCTTCCATCGGCACTAGTGGCCCGGGCCGGACACCGGGTGCGGGGTCGGCCCTTCCGGAAATGAACGAAATGTAGCCGCGTGCCGTGTTGCTTTTAGGATTTTATTGCCATCCGATTTTCGATCCGGCATGCGAGCGCCAAGCCGGCTCCGGTTCCGGTTCCGGGCTTCGCTCCACGTCACGCAGTCCCCCCTGCGGACTGCGAACTGTGACGGGCTACATATTGTTACACATTTTCGGGAGGACGCGGCTTCCGGTGTGGCTTAAGCGAAAGCCATCGTTTCTCGACCGTGGATCATTTCTCGAGATTGAATTTTCGAACTCACGAAACCTTCTTGCTTTCGACCCAATAAAACTGTCTCGAGTCGAGTGGCCTCGACAGCAGCAAGGCATGGAAAAGGACGACCACCACCGATGAACCGTGGCGTCCGCTAGCTTCCCCCCGTAGTAGTAGTAGTCTAATATTTTGAAGATTTACTTTTGCCCTCCGCTTCACCGGCCTTTTGACGTAACGTTTCGGTTCTGTTTTAAATTGCCATCGCAGCATCCGACGGTGTGCCCGGTGGTTCCGTTTTCGGTTTTGCATCTGGCACTCTCGCAAACGCAAGAAAGCGCTTTCCGCAGGACGAACGGCAAAGTTTTCCATCAATCTTGCAGCAAAATAAATAGAACCAACAATTGGGGCCGCCAACCACCATGCAGCGGACTCCACACGGCAAACCGAATAATGGAGCCATTTTTCCCGAGTCCCCGCAGCCCGACGAATGGTTGCCGGTTCCGGTGCAGCGCCGTGGCGACCGTTGCAACGAAAGTGCGTTCGCTTTACTGCTCTCCGAGTACCGCTCGGTTTATTATGTTTACTTTCTGTCACAATGTTGGCCACCGGCAGCATCGACCTAGAAACGTTAGATTGGTTCCTGGGCGCTGGCTGGCCGATCGCAGCCGGCACCAGCCGTATCATCGGGAATCGTCGTGCAGCATGCAACTGGTTCGGATGGCCAGTTGCAAGCTCGAGCTTCTCTAGCGCAGAGGGCAAAGGCAATGTTACGATAGTCGCTTTTAGGGTTATTTATTCCTTGTATTTGCATTTGTTGCTGTCCGGGCTCTTTATTTTGCGGGGCAAACGGACAACGTATCGTATTTAATCTTATTGAGAAAATGTGTAACGAGCTCGCCAGAATGCTTATTTGGTTCTATTCGGATTCGGGTGGTCCCACTCGGTGGCTCGTGGTGGAGATTGCAGGTCGAACATCAGATTGTGGGTTGAAACACCAGAAACACACCGTACGTTGGTTCATCGAGGGCAACCTTTCACGTAACCTTTACTTTTACTGGTCATTCAAACATTCCAGCGTTCAATGTGGTTCTTTTATGTAATTTTTGTTTATTTTATATGAATTCAGTGCTTTATTTATTGGTTTTCTTTCGTCCTTACTTACTGTATCAACCCATAACGTGTGACTGTTTAAACATGTATGAAAAATCAGCAGAAATGGTGTTGAAACAATCGAGAAAGTGCTCAAAAGCATGTCAACCGAATGGGGTATTGCCAAGTCAGTCGTGGCCGGGACATTTGACCAAAATTGTTTTACATAAATAAATGTCACAAATTAATCTTCCAAATAAAGGTGCAAGCATTGAAACATATTTAGCCGTTTTGTTTACAACCAAATGAAATTACTATTTTTAAATGACCCACCCTGTAGAACTAAATTACAAGAATCATCAGTGGCTAAGTAAACGCGCTACATTAGCAACAGCAAATAACGAAGAAATGCTATCGATGACAGCATTCTGGATGGAATACCTGCAGATGGTAAGACTTTCATGTCAATCGTTACCTTAGTAAATCAGGATGAAGCAATAACTAACTTAACAGATCCACCTTCCAGCTTCTTAATTCGCTAGGTTTTCCAGGACTTCCTCCAAATATTTTGAAATTTATGGTTTAAGGTTGAAGTACTCGTGTTTCATCCGCAGTCATGCGTTTGCCCATTCGTTTATGGCCAAACCTCGTTGGGAACTCCGATGCTGTATTTATGGAAAATAAAATTACTAACAGAAACATCAACTTTACAATATAGTCATTCGGGGTGAGCTTTTTATTTTTTAAATACACCCACCAAAGTAAAACAACAACCCAGGAGTTGACGAAAACATTTACGTCCCACATTTGCACCAGCACAGCCCTAACCCAGCCCAGCGGGCGAATCGGAACACATAAAACAATCACTCGAAACTCCATTTGCAGCGCCCGCCGGCCGGGCTCGTGATGGCGTCGTGATTTGCAATCAACAATCATGTGCGTGCTGCACAATAGCCCTGCCCCGTTCCCCCACCCGGTTGGCGCACGCAGTCCGCAACCGACCGGACGTGACCGCCGGAATCGGACGAATCAAATTTTCTTCATTTGCCGACGCCACGCCACCATTAGGTGGTGGCGCATCCAAGCTCCAAGCTAAGCACATTTTAGCCTCACAGCGAGGCTCGAGGCCAGTGCACGGCACCGGTGCTTGTTTTTACTCTGTGTATATGTATGTGTCTCACTCCGACGACGAGCACGTCCTGACGGCCAAAATAACATCAAATGCCAGTGTGCGTGGCTGGGGGGCGAGTAAAAGGTAGGCCCGGAACATATGCAAAATATGTTCAAAAATTGGCCAGCATACGTGCCCGGCCGTGTGTCCTGTGCTTTGCCCACAAGGATGGGGCGACGATTGCATTAAGGCCGACCGCTCGGCGACCCAAAAACTCGATCTCTGCTGCAATCAGCACAATCACCCTTGCGTCGGAAGCTTCCGCCGGAAATCATCACCCCTCCGCAACGCACCCCGATAATGCCCCACATTTCCCGGTGGCCCGGTTTTGGGAAAGGTGCACAATGCAACAACAACCACCCAGAGGTTCCAGTGGGTGCTGACGAAACTAATCGTCGGGTCAGCAGTCAGCGGGTCTCGGGCTGTGGGCTACATGCATCATAGGACTCCTGAAACAAGCGGCTCAACAAGCGGATGGCAACAAAAAATCACGGACCCGAACGAAAAACAAACAAACCCGGGGCTCTCTAACGAGTGGCTGCCGCCCGAGTTGCCTGCAAGTTCCGAACGCAGCATAATGGGGTTGGGCGGATCGCAAAATTTATGTCGAAAAATCGAACGCCACGCCACGTGGGCACGCACCCGAAATCGCAACGTAAGTTTCATCACCTTTTTTTCTCCTCGAATCCCGTCCCTTCCTGACCCTTCCCTGTCGGCTTCCGAGGTCCGAACAAACTGCATTCTAAACGTCCGGCTCCAGCTCCAGCTGCAGGGCCGTGTGGTGCGTTCCGGTTTGATTTCAATTTCGGTTCGGTTCGGTTCCGATTTTCGCTGAGCCCGGCCTTTCGCCCGGGTGATTAATAAATACGACCGGCCCTGGTTCGGGGCAGGAGGACGAGATAGTATTCCCGCGGGCCAATCGTTATTTTTATCGATAATGGCCCGACGGGTCCACCGCGACCCGGCAAAGCCACAAATGTCAATCGAATGAAATATATGTAGATTTATGCGTGGTGGATAATAAATTTCCCTTTTATTTCTGTGTCTGGCCGCCACGTGGTCCTCCCCCAGGGGTCCCCACAAGGAGGCGGATGTGGGTTAGCCACTGGGGAGTGGTGGGCTCATCATCGGTGGCCTGGATTAAACCTGGACCCTCGACGTCCCTCGACGCAGATGATACCGGCCCGGTTTTGGGGCTCCACTCGAGTGTTTACATTGTATTAAAATCCATTTGCCTCTGACGTTTCATTAGACAGAACAGGAGCGTGAACCTTACAGTCCAGGATAGGGGATTAATGAAATGCGTACATCTCGAGGATGCGATCTCCAACCGTAAATCCGTCTCGAAATTCTGCAAACGACATCGACAAAGTTCCGACATTTTTTCGAGAAAGCTCCGGGACGGTATCTGGATAGCTCAAGGCTCCTGTTTTTCTGTTAACCCATCCATCCCAATCCGAATGGGCCGGTGCAACCCTGTCTGTCGGGACGCTTTCGTCGGGTGTCAATCAAACGGAGCCGTGGCGCGCTGCACTCACCGCCAGCGGGTATCGCCTTAGGCGGATAGAGATGAAATTGGAAACCAGAGTTTATGATAATTGAATCAGCCCGCTACTGAACGGCACTGCATAAGCTAAACGTGGCGGTTGCTTGTGTAGCCGATAAAGCCCACCCCAAACCGGAAATTACCGAAACACTGCCGAACCGATTCAGGGCGACACCGGCCATGCACTGTCAATCGATTGGACTCTTCGGTGGAACCACAAGTGCAGTGGATGTAGCCGAGGGGACACACCTCGTGCTCATTGTCGGCCTAATCCGACGCAGCCCAACGAAAAGATACCGGCCCAGCCGGTAGCTTGGCGAAGAGTTTCACGGCAGAAAATCTCATCCTTAGCCCGGACGATGGCTACTAATCCTCCCGGTCGCCCCGGGTTCGAGTGGATCTTTTGGGCAACCAAGGTAAGCCCACTATTCCAGCCCGGAATAGTTGTTGGTCCCTCAAAATACCGTCGTCCAACAATCTGAGGATCATTTTCGCTTCGAGTTGCCTCTTGCCTTGCTCAGGCCGGGACGGGCCAATCGCTTCCGGTGGTGGCTGACTGCTACCGGGAACTGCTACAAGCGCAGTAGTCGAACATCGTGCTGTACCTACGTTTTGGTGGACAAAATTTAAATATGCTCCCAGAAACCAGCGCGTATCAGCGGTGCTGGCTCTTGATGTGACTTGGGCTCGAATGCTTGTAACATTCTCTGTGACATTACCATCCGCCAAATGACTCAAAAAAGATTCCTCTACCGTTTTTTTCCATTTTTTGATCCCGGCACACTCTCAAAGTGGCACTCTTCTCGGGAAACCCTCCCCAAAGTGGTAAAGCCCGACAGCAGCAGCTGCTGCCAACGGCGTGTCTCGCATAAAAGGAGAGATTTTTAAGAACCCAACCGTCCGGAGCCGGAGCATCGACGAAACATCGGCACACGCGTCGGGGTGTTTGGACTGAGCAGATTATTTGCAGCACTTAGCCCGGATTTTCATTTATGATTTACACCGGCCACCGTCTGGCCACCGTTCTGGCCGATGCCATTCGGTCGAAGTCTGCAACCAGCTGCGGAGCACTGCGGACGATCACGGTGCAATCGGGCGAATCGGTCGGTTCCATATCATCGTCTTCCGTCTACCGTAACTTGGCCTCATTAACTTTTACCTTTCGAGCGGATTAAATAAGCGATTGTTTTCTCCTCACCACGACGACCCGGTCTCTGCGGTCCGATTCCGTAGATAGTGCACTGCATTGGTCGATCGAGCGAAGGATGCCCCTTATTGGCGTAATGGGATTGCTCGGAATCGGGTCGGGTGCAAAGCCACTCAACAACACCATGACCTGACCACGACGGCTTACGCAACAAACAGAGTGCCCGGGTACTTCACTCACCGATGGGTTTACGCTTTATGGTACATTTTCGAAAAATCTTAAATTTTCCCACCAAACTTAATTAACTCATAAAATTTTCACTACACGTGACAACACTTTTGTGACCTCAAGACCTCACCAGACCGGAGACCTACTGCTGGGCGCTGCCCACAAAAATCTTGCCGAAAGCTCGTTAAATGGTTTAGCAAACCGTTCCCCAAAGGAATCCCCGGCACCGGAGAAAGAGCTACGGGAAAAAATTGACACAAAAGCACCGCGGAAAGGCGTTTTTTATCCCGTGTCCTCCGGAGTGTCGACTCGAGGGCAAAAAAAAACCCGAGGGTTAAAACTGCATTTCCCAATCTCCCTATTAACTTTACACCGGAAGTGGCTCAATTTTCGTGCCACTTCGCTTTCGCCACTTGCGTAACGGAGATTCTTCGGTAGCCGGGTCCCCGGGTGTGAGCCAATATTCGGCGAGCTGCCCGACGGAGCATACCGGCAGCACATTCCTATACGTCACCAAAGTTCATTCCTTCCGTTTCGTCCGACATAAGATTCTCGCAGGCTCTCGGCTCGAAAGAAGCAGAAAGTGGCGCTCCGAAGGTACCGAAAGCAAACCCCATAACACTTTGGCGTCAAAAACTTGAGAACGGTACTGTGCACACGGGCGAGAGTGTTTTTCTTCACCACCCCAACAACCCGGTTCTTACCGTTCAGCTGTGTTTTGTCATTCGGCTCGCGAAGACAGCGGGCCCGAAGATATGTTCCATTCTTCATCCGTACTCCGAGTGGCGCCTGGCGTTGTTACTTCGGAGACTGCCCGGGATGGCCCTGAAAAAAGCCAGAACGTTTCGGATTTTTAGTGGAATCCGGTACCAGCATCGTATCCTGCCAGCCACCCATTATCCTTCCACCGTGAGGCGGTATTCCCCGCTGGATTGGGGAACTGTCTTAGATTGCGAAACTTCTAGGGTATGTAAGGACATGTGGGCCTTGTCGCCGAGCGCTGTCTTTGCGCCCGCTCAACACTTGTCAATTATTCAGTACCGCGAAAGGGACCGCGCCACGACGAATATCTACTTCCAACTTCTTGTACATGTCGTGTGTGTCGGGAAGGAGGAATCCTTATCCAGTTCCACACCGACGTTGAGCATGCAGACATCGGCGACCCCAAAAAGAAAACACGTGCCATTTAGCACAATAAACATCACTTAAATGTCAAACACGTCACACGCCCGGCGCCCGACTCGGTTGAAGTGGCTGAAGTAATGAACGGGCGTCCGGAGCCTTTCATAAGCACCCGGGCCCGGAATGGCGGGGCCCGGGAAAAGTTTGCACAAAATGAAATTAAAACGCACCCAGCGCGCCGTTCTGAGCGAGGCCTGTCAATACCCGGCCCTCTTCATCGGAGACGGTTCCTTGCAAACAGGACTAAATTGGATTGTGTTTTTTTTTT
>NC_071286.1:64893920-64896685 GCF_943735745.2 Anopheles bellator
AAAATAGAAAATAGAAAATAGAAAATAGAAAATAGAAAATAGAAAATAGAAAATAGAAAATAGAAAATAGAAAATAGAAAATAGAAAATAGAAAATAGAAAATAGAAAATAGAAAATAGAAAATAGAAAATAGAAAATAGAAAATAGAAAATAGAAAATAGAAAATAGAAAATAGAAAATAGAAAATAGAAAATATGTTCGTATGACGCGTCAGTTTTACGAATGTTTTTTCAACCATCGTAGACGAATATGCGCTTTTTTATACGCCTTTTCGTTATGGAAGTTATCGACTTATGGAAGTGGGACCTTCCATTGCCCATTTTACGTGTATATTCCACTACTCCTTGCGCTAAACACCCTTACCAAATTATTATGTTCTCATTTTGTTACTTTTTTTCAACTGTTTCAAACATTTTTAATGAGCGTCTTTCGAGTCAGGTCATCGAATTCACAAAAGTGTTTAACGATATCATTTCGCTACGTCTGGCAGGAACTTAGATTCCGTTACTTGCCGTCGAAAGACATTTTAAAAGAAACCATAAATCGCCAATACGGTGGCCGCTTAAACGGTCCGCCCCGGCGTACGTGATGGAGAAAAGGGCCGTTACACATAAACCCATCGTATTAATCACCCTTCGGCGCGTACCAAAGAACCGGAAACGGGCCCCTTAATTGACAGCTGTTCCCACCGAAAACCGCTAAAAGCGGTTCCCATTAGGAGTGGCCCGTATCGAAAATAAAAATCACATGCCCATCCACCGGAGGCGGCCACACATCCGTTGTGCCGATTTTTTCAAATGACTCCATTCCGGGGGCCCGTCTAGATGGCAGGATGGGAAACAATGGACAACATAAATAATGGGGCTAACGGGGTGCCCCCACGAAGAGCGGGTACCGATTGCCTGCTGCCTCGTTGCCTATTCAGGACATCTTTTAGCAGTTCCTCCACCCAGGGTGGTTGCCATTGTTTTCTAGTACCCCACCGGTACCAATTTTATCCGTCCTTTGAACCGACCCCGATCGGGCCAAAGGATAATGTGCAAGCTACAAAAGTGCGCCGCTGAAAAGCCATTTGTCTCTTCAAGGCAACGTAGTTCCGTGGGTTTTTTTTCTGTTTTCGCTACACCCATTGTTCGATTGTCTCCCTCAGTCTCAGTCTCTCTATCTCTCTCTTTCTCTCTTCTGTTCCCATTTGCCTAGTGGTTTTGGGGAAAAGATGCCAAAAGCAGCCATTTAACCCAACATATGATCGCATGAATAAATTACCAAATTCACGGTCACGTTTTTGATTGGCTAACGACGGATGGAACCATTTTTGTCTTTGAAATGTCTTTAACATTGAGTGACATCAACATAAATGTAGCTCAATAATCGTTTATAAAACAAGTATTTGTTTCGACTCTCATAAGTCATTTCGGGGCCAACAAAACTTAGCTACGCGAGAGCAATATGTAACCAGCTCCAGCTTTAGCTTTCCCAAACAAAGTTAGCAAATCAACAACGACGAAGAAAAAAAGCCTGCGAACATAGCCCAAAAGCCTTCCGAAATGCTTCCAATTGTGATCCGAACTTTGCAACCCGCGCGCAACATCAAAAAACTTTTCCCTGGCTTAGGAACCGGGGCCGGGACCGGGTCCGTCGGATCTTGCATTCGGCGCCCCGGCATTTATAATGGCCCGGCCTTAGCGGGAGTAGCAAAAAAAACCAAGAGGGAAAATAATAAAATTCAAAACCACTCCCGTAGTATCTCCCGTAGTGTGCTGCAAATTGAATAACGTGGTGCCGAATGGAACAACCGAAACTGCAACAACTGCAGACGGACCTCTGTCCCGGGCAAGTGGGAATCTAAATACATCGCCCTGCTTCGGTCCGATGCCGGTTCCCGGCTTTCGCTAGCCTTCTGCGCGGATGTTCTCCGTGCCTCATTCGCACTTTTGCCGAACGGAACTCTCAATGAACACGACCACACGGAGTTTTGCCGGACGAGACGGTTGTTTTATGTCCGGGGCGCACACGTGCCAGGCCACGTTCAACTCGTTGTTGGTGAACGCCCGGGACCACCGTGTGTTCCCGGATCCTAAACCGTGTGGCCCAAGAATTTATTGTTTGAGAATCGAATGGACGAGTAAGTTCTGCTGCTGCTGCTGCTTGTGTTTCGTTTGTTCTTCTCCACGTGGGCTGGCTTTTGTGGGATACGATGCTGTAAGGAGCGTCCAGAGAGCGAGAGGGAGCGCGAGAAGGACGAAAGAAACGGAACTTTTCCATTATCTTCCTCGCGCTATTTCACGCGCTTCCTACCGACTTCCAGGGGTCCACCATTTTGTGCGACCTACGTAACTCCATTTCGCTTGTATGTGTGCCTGTGTTTGCTTTTCCGTTTCCGCAATTCTTTTCGCGAACTTTGGACCCTTCACAAACCCTCCGCTATTGGGTGGGCGGCATCGCTTTTTTCCAAAATGGGAGCCTCTCAACATGCCGAGGAAGGAGGGTCACGACCCCCGCGAGGGAACTTTCGCGTGAAGGATTACTGGGCCCCATTCGTTATTTTTAACTACATCCTGGAGCGGTGCCTGGGCCACAAATACCTCGTTGATGAGATCCTCGGCGCCCGGCGACAGTCGCCCGTTGCCGGGCGATGCTGAACTTGCCGATAGCGGGAAGTGGCTTCATTATCGCTTCGATCGAAGGCGAAACAGGACGGAGTGTATTAATTTTTAAATAAGAAACCCATTCAAAAAGGAGCTCCTTTTCCATTGTTTCTCGAC